>NW_027555625.1:301352703-301367703 GCF_003287225.1 Phascolarctos cinereus | reverse complement strand
GTCTAATAGACCTGCTGGCCCAGAGAACTGAGATACCCCCTCCCACTAAGGATGCCCTGTTTTCTACTCACCATGGACCAGGTTCAGTCTTGGAAGTGCCTGGCCTCAAAAGAGAACAATCGATGCCTTTCCTTTTTGTCTCTGTCGATCAGTCAACAAGAATTTTTCAAACATTTGTTGTTATTGTTGAGTCCTTCAGTAGCGTCTGACTCTTCATGACCCCATGGACCATAGCAGGCCAATATTGTCCAGGGGGTTTTCTTGGCAAAGATACTGAAGTGGTTTGCCATTGCCTTCTCTGGTGGATTAAGGCAAACATTTAGTATATGTTAAATGCTGTTTTGCAAAGTTTTTTGCAAGCTATACACATTTGAGTAACTGTTAATATTATTATCAACTAGACTGACAGCTGACTCTAAAACTAGCTGAGATTGGACGATTTGCTTCCCCCTTTGGGAGCTTGAGTGTTAAAGCCTTAAAGAACTCCAGAGGTTCTTAACCTGGGGTCCACAGACCCAAGTAGCTAGATTTCAGGAAGGTTCATGCACTTGGATGGAAAAATATTTATGTCTTTATTTGCACTGACCTCTAACTGAAACTTAGCATTTCTTTCACTTCTGTAGATAGGCAATGCACAGCATTCCAAGAAGCAGTCACTAGACTGCCAAAGAGGTACATAATACGAAAGAGCTTAAGAAGCCCTCCTTTAGTGTCTGAACTGGGAGGGAGGCTGGTGCAGTGAAAACTACCTTCCATGGGAATCCTGGGTTGGGAAGAGTTGGTGTCTGGTCTAGGCACAAATACAGTAATGGTATCAACTTCCAAAAGAAACAGGGGCCACTAGTCTGTATTCATGGGAGGCTAAGTGGTGCAGTGGATAGTCAGAAGACTCATCTTCCTGAGTTCAAATCCAGCCTCAGACACATAGTAGCTGTTAAGCCTGGGCAAGTCACTTAACCCTGTTTGCCTCAGTTTCCTCATCCATAAAAAATGAGCTGGAAAAGAAAATGGCAAACCACCCTGGTATCATTGCCAAGAAAACCTAAATGGGGTCATGTGGATTCAGAAATGACTAAAACGACTGAACGATAAATCTATATGCAACACAGTGGACCTTTTACAAAGGGATGTTTACTTCAAAATGTACAAAACTCACAAATATACAAACTTGCTACCACAGAAAATGGGAGGCATGATGCTCCTCCCCACCTCCAACATCTCTCTCCCTACCCATCCCCCACCACTCCCTCAGGCTCTCCAGAGGGGAAGGGGATTAGATTCATAACTGGGCTGGATTCTCATAGAGCACAGTCCCAGTTCCAAGTCCAAACCCCAGCTCGGGTTCAAGTCCCAAGCACTCTGGCTTCTCAGGGTTTCCGCCCCACCTGCAATCTTGGCTCCAAGGTCACCATGGCTATAATTAGTCCTGAGTCTGGTATAGATCACCTCCCCAACCTGAAACTGAGAACAAACACAGCCAGGCCCATTCCTCATAGCCACGGTTAAAGTAAGGTAAACAGGGGGAAGCATATCTTCCCTCTCTCATCAGTTCACTTCATGGCTTCCACTGGGTAAATAGACAGTGAAGATGAAAAGATAACCAAAAAAAGAGTTAGCCACTCAGTTTCAGTCTTTTTTAAAAATGCAAGCAACCAATCAGGGAGCCTATCCCCACCTACATAGTAGGGGATGCAGCAGGCTCCATGTTAGCCAAACTGGACATACTCAAAAGGCCAGCGCATATATAAAAATCCATGAGGGTTGCATATTGGCTTAGTTTTAAAATGCAGTATTATCTATGTTTTATTGTATTTTTTTCTTTTTGTTAGTTCCTGATTACATTTTAATCTGGTTCATCAGCATTTGGGAATGCTGGGGCTGCATGCAGCATGTTTGACACCTCTGCAATAGAGGGGGGCCCAACTGCTGTGTGGCATGGGGGGGCTCCTGACCCAAACTATCTCCCTACCCCCAGGTCCAGGGTCATTTAAGACACAGAATTATATAGTAGAAATAGCATTGGCTTTGGAGTCCGCAAATTTGGGTCCAAGTCTTGACTCTAAAATTAGCTGAGTGAGATTGAACAATTCACTTCCCTTTTTCAGGGCCTGAATTATCTGGTCTGTAAATCAGGACTAGTCGTACTTACACTATCAGCCTCACAGGGGAGCTATAAGAAAAGGGCTTTAGAAATCTGAGAACTATTATTACTCCCCTGAAGGGTGCTGCCGAAAAGGCCACATTAATGAGTAAGGCCACCTGGTCCATGTTTATCTCCTATTCATTTACTTAGCAAATATTCATTCATTCATAGGATTCGGGACTGCAGATCATCTACAATCTAGTCCACTCATTTCACATCTGAGGACCTTCATTCAACAAATATTCATTCATTCATTCAATACATAGCTAATAAAATCTGCATCTCTAATATTCTGTGGTCCCAAGTACCTGCAAGGTAGGTGCTAAAAGGGATAAGGGACAACTAGGTACCTCAGTGGATAGAGTGCTAGGCCTAGAGTCAGGAAATTGCTGCTGTTCAGTTGTTTTTCAGGCATGTCCAACTCTCTGTGACCTCACTTTGGGTTTTCTTGGCAAAGATGCTGGAGTGGTTTGCCATTTCCTTCTCTAGCTCATTTTACAGATGAAAAAAACTGAGACACCTAGCTGCCTCCTAGGCAAACAGAGGTTAAGTCACTTGTCCAGAGTCACACAGATAGTAAGTGTCTGAGGCGGGATTTGAACTCAGGTTTTCCTGACTTCAGGGTAGTTAGGTGGCACAGTGGATAGAGAACTGGGCCTGGAGGCAGGAAGATTCATCTTTCTGAGTTCGAATCTGCCTTCGGACACTTACTAGCTGTGTGATCCTGGGCAAGTCACTTAACCCTGTTTGTCTCAGTTTCCTCATATGTAAAATGAGTCAGAGAAGGAAACAGCAAACCATTCTAAGTATCTTTGCCAAGAAAAACCTAGTCAGATACAACTGAATGACTGAGCAACAACAAAGAGGAATAGAGCCATATGAGACATATCTAGAAGGTCTAGACACAATGTAGAAGGTAATGTGAGAAGTGAACAAGAAGGCTACAGGTAAAGCTTCCTGGGGGAAGTGGCATTTGAGCTGGACTTAAAGGGTGAGTTGGATTTTAACAGGTGGAATTGCTGGTGGGAGGGGAAGGAATTCTGCTCTTATGCCACTGATGAGCCAAAGTACAGAGCAGAGGTAGCAGAGTAGGGGTGTGCACCAGAACACGGAGTTACAGTTTGGCTGGCATATAGAGTACTTGCAGGGGAACAGCAGGAGGTTAAACAAGATAGGTAGGTTAGAATCAGTTTGTGGGGGACCCAAGAGCCAGGCTAAGGAGTCTGAACCTTGTCTGGTGAACAGTGTGGTTTGGGACTTTGTTTTTTGTTTGTGTGTTTGTTTTGTTTTGTTTTTGAGCCAATGAGTGAAGGGATTTGAGTCATGCTTTAGTAAAATTAATCTGGAAGTGTCATCAAGGTCTCATTTTGAACAATAGAGAATACCTCTTTTGGAACTCTCACTCCCCTCCCCCCTCCCCTTTGCCCCCATTCCTGCTTCTCACGTAATTTCTCTATTTCTGCAGGTAGCAGTTTCATCTTCTTAGGATTCAGAGCTTTGGCATCCTCTTTGGTGTCCCTTTCCCTCTCTGCAACACTCCACATATCCGTCAAATCCTGATGGGTCTGCTGCTGGTACCCAGTCTGTACCCAGCTCCTCCTTCCTTTTTTTAGTTTGAATTTTTTTAAATTTATAACCTTTCACAAATGAGATGAGCATTTGCATACAGAAAGCAGAACAGAAAAAGAGGATTGTACATATAGCTACGAACCTACATTATATACATCCTGCTTCTCTCCAAATATTCAACAAATTCAGCATGCTATTTTCTTTTTTTAAAATTTAATTTACTTTTTTTTTTCCAAATGAAGAGACAGCTTCCTCCTCCTTCCTCCCTCTACCCTCTTTCAGAAAGCAAGAAAAACAAAATCCCCACTTATATACATGCATAATCAAGCAAAAGAAATTGGCCAGGGCCAAAATCTGCATCTCAATCTGCAGTCTAAATCTATTAGACTCAGTAAATAGGATCTAAAAAGTAGATTCCCCCTACTTCGCCTGCCCTTCAACTAGTCCTGTTCATTAGTTTTTTTACTTTATTTTATTTTTTGTGCCCTTTTCCAAAGAGAATTTCTCTTACCCTCTGCACAGCCTGTTTAATCACGGCAACTCTGGAATTGTGTTTAGTCATAGTTCAATGTTATCTTTAAAGCTATCCCTGCTTGTATGTTTCCTACTGGTGTTCCTTCTTTTCTCTTCTGTGAACTTTTGAAATGCTTCAAGGAACCTCTTTTCCAATCTCTGTGTGTGTGTGTGTGTGTGTGTGTGTGTGTGTGTCTGTCTGTCTGTCTGTCTTTCTCTCTCTCTCTCTCTCTTTCTCTCTTGCATTTTGGTACCTTTCACTTTCCTCTTCCCAACTCCCAATCAAAGTGAAAGAAATTGGGAAGAACATTCAAACAAATTGAAAGAAAAACAAAACCTTTGTATCAAATATGCGTAGTCAAGCAGAACAAATTCCTACATTGGTCATGTCAGAAAAGGTGTGTTTTATTTTGCAACCTTGAGTCCATCACCTCCTCACTATAAGGGGGTAGGTAGCATACTTCTTCAGCAGTCTTCTAGAATCATGCTTTGTAATTGTTATGAGAATACTAAATTCTTTTTTTAGTTGTAGCTAGATGCATAGAGTGCTGTACCTGGAGTAAGGAAAATCTGAGTTCAAAATCCAGTCTCACACACTTGTTAGCTGTGTTACCCTTGACAAGTTACTTGACTTCTGTTTGTCTCAGTTTCCTCAGCTGTAAAACGGGGAGAATAACAGCGCCTACCTTGTAGGATTGTTGCAAGGATCAAATGACGTTACATTTGTAAATTACTTAGTATAGTACCTGGCACATGGTAGGTGCTTTACGAATGCTTATTCCCTTCCCTTCTCCTTCTCCCATCATATAAATTGTTCTCCCAGTTTTGCTCACTTTAATCTGCTTTAGTTCATACAAGTCTTCCTAGAGTTTCCTGAAGCCATTCTTTTCGTTATTTCTTATGGCATAGTAATATTTCATTACATGCGTATACCATAACTTGTTCAACCATGCCCCAATCGATGGACACACCATTAGTTTCACAAAAAAGAGCAGCTATCAACATTTTTACACATATGGGTCCTTTTCCTTTTTCGTGTTATGATTTTCCTCTTCTGTTGTAAACACAGTACTATGTCTCTTTGGTTACTTTAGCTTTATCGTTTTTAAGGTGACACTATTCCCTGTGGTTTACTTCGCCTTATCCCTGATCCCTTTCCCTTTGGAGTTTTGCATATTAGTTCCTTTTTCTTTCCTGTTTTCATCTGGTTATTTTTTCCCTCTCAATAAAGTAGATTCCCCCCTTCTTCTTTTTCCCTTCAACTAGTCCTGTTCATTAGTTTTTTAAATTTCATTTTTGTACCCCTTTCCAGGGAGAATTTCTCTTACTCTGTTCATTATCTAACCTCTCTGTATAGTCTGGACCCTCATTCTCTGACATGGTCAGACCTGCACTCTAGGAAAATTACTTTGGTGGCTGGATGGAGGATGGATTGGAGTGGGGAGAGACTCAGGCAGGTAGACCCACCAGCAGGCTATTGCAATAATCCAGGCATAAGGAGATGAGGGTCTGCACTGGAGTGGTGGTAGTGTCAGAAAAGAGAAGGTGGTATATTGGAGAGTTGTTGCAAAGATGAAATCTATAGTTCTTGACAACAGCTTGGATATGGGGAGTGAGAGAGTGAGGAGTCCAGGATGACTTGGGTCTTGAGTCTAAGGGAAGATGATGTTGTCCTCTACAGTAACAGGGAAGGTAGAAGAGGGAGGGTCTAGGGGAAAAGATAATCAGTTCAGTTTTGGACATGTTGAGTTTAAGATGTCTACTAAACATCCAATTCAAGATGTCTGAAAGGCAATTGGAGATGCCTATAAGACCTTACAAAGTGCTTTGTTTTGCTCCTCTCTGATGCGCTTAAAAAAATTTTATGGAACCTTTTGTTTTTATATTTCAATCATTTTGATCCCTCAGGTAGAATCTTATCTTGTGACAAAGAAAAATAGTGAAGCAAAAACTATTTGATACAATGTCCACATCTGACAATGTATATGATATTCTGACCTACCAGTCAGTCCCCTGCCTCCCAGCTGTGAGAAGACAGGGAGATATCTTTTGCTATCTGTTCTCTGGGACCTTTATGGGTTTTATCCAGGTACTTAGAGTTTGACTTCCTTTTAGTAATCTTTTCATGTGCATTTAATGCACTTTTCATGTAATATAATGAATTACATTTGTCTGTATTTGTGTTTAATCTCCCTTTCCAGCTCTTTTCACTCTGCTGTTTGTTGACTTGGATATAGATTTTATTTCTGGCTTAGCTTGGTGTTTTGAAGTTGATGAGAATGCCAGAAATTCAGGCCAGTGGTTTCTGGGTAGAGGTCTAAAGCCCCTGCAGCTTCCTCACAAGACCGCAGGGACTTTGCCTCCATCACCCAGGCAGCGCTTATTTTGATTGGTGGACAATGCTAGTGTCTTTCACCAGGGAAAACATCCTCCATGCCTGAGACCTCCAAAATCATCTCTCCTTGGTCTCTCAGTCCCCTAGCCCCACACAGAGCAGTGAGGGGGCAAGCAGTGGACAAGCTATCTCAACAGATGTCTTTCCAGCTGTATAGGGGTGAGAGCTGAAGGGAGGAAGGACTGATGATCCCAGCCTCAGGCTATGGCCACATGTGCCGAACATCTAGATAATGGCAATGTCCAACACTTTTATAGTATTTTAGAACTACAAAGTGCTAGGTATTCAATATGGAGTTTGAATGTCAGACAACCCAGTGAGAGAGAAGGAACAGTGTCATTATCTTGGAGGCAGTATGGTAAAGTAGAAATCACCCTGGGCTTGGACATGGGTTTGGAGACCTGGGTTTGAATCCAGGCTCCCTCACTTATTAGCTTTGTGATCATGGACAAGTCCCTTTATCCCTCTGGGTCTACATTTCCTCTTCTGTAAAATGGGGCAAGAATAACAATAGTACTCTTTCATAGGATACTGTGAAGAAAACACTCCGTAAATTTTAAAGGGCCATGGGAATGTAAGTGGTTGTCATCCCCATCTGAGACCCAGAAAAGGGAAAGGACTTGTCCAAGGAAACACAGCTAGTCAAGTGGCAGCTGGAACTTAGGCCTTCTGACTCAAAGTCCAACCCTCTTTTCCTACCATGTCAGGGGAAATTCAAAATATGAAATGTAAAGAATTTAGAATTTTGTATATTTGGAATCTAATGAATACAGAATGCTCTAAATTTGGTCAATTATCTGGATTATTTTGGAATCCCTTTTTTTAGAGAGTTTTCATTTATTGACAACTGAAAGAGCCATCTGGCAGGGCTCTCCAGATGGAGCCTGTATGGATTTCCCTAGGGATCCAAGGGAGGGTTGGGGGTGAGGGTGAGAAGGAAGGTTGTTAATGTGCCTGTCACTGCCCTCGAAGGACATGAAAATCACTAAACAGGTTTTCTGGGGGAGGGAGATGGGGAGGGAGGGACTGCCCCACGGGGCTGGTAGCTGGTGACAGCTTCAGTCACAGATCTGAGGGATGCCTGTGCTTCTGGGCAGCTAGGGGAAGGGTAGCCCCTGATGAGGCCCTGTGCAGAAGGAAGCTAAAAATACGCCTCAGCAGAGCCCCATAGAGATGAGCAGGGAGCTGTGCTTTTCCAAGCAGGAGCTATCTCCCAGTAGGCCTTTCTTAGTATCTCCCCCTTGTACCCTCCCCCCCGGTCCTCTGAGCTGTACTCCATTCTCACTTCTAGCAGACAGAAAGTGCCTGCTTTCTGCAGCTGCAACCAGTCATAGCCTTTAGGGATAGAAAGGATTGTAACCGCATTCTATCTCAACCCCTCAAGAGAATTCAATCCCAGAGAAAAGAAAGTTTTCCAAGTGCCAGAGGGGAGATTTGAACCCAAATCCTCTGAATAGAAATCCAGTGTTGTTTTTTTTTACCTCACTGCACAGATCCTTCAATCACAACTAGTCAGTCCAGCCGGTGTTTCTATTTCACCTTAGATCTCAAACTCAATTATGCTTTAAAGCCCAATTCATCTTCTTCCCTACCTGTTCCCTCCAAACTTGACTCCACTACAAACTTCCCTCTTTCTGGCGGAGGTCACTCTCCAATCAGCTAGGTTCCTAATCTCACAGTCATCCTTAACTTTTCCTTCTCCTCCAGCGCCCATGTCCAATTAATTTTCAAGTCCTGCTGATTCTACTTCTGTCTCCTTCTTGACTCTCAGCCATCATCATAGTTATCTCATTATCTGTCACTTGGGCCTTTCTAATTGATTTTCCTGACTCCTGTCTATCCTTTCTTCAAGCCAATACAATCTTTCTAAAACAAAAGTCTGCCCATGTAACTGCCCTACACACAAACTTTCAGTGGGTCCTTGTTGCCTCTAAGATCAAATACTAAATCTTTAGATTGGCATTCAAGGCCTGCTACAATTTCACTAAAACCTACCTTTCCAGGTTTATTTTATACTCCTCTTCTTTATGAACTCTCCATTCCAGACGAACTGGTTTACTAAGCTGTTTCTGAAAGTCAACACTTCATCTCTCACCTCCAGGCACTCACTCACATCAACCATCTCCCCACCCTGTCTCCCAGAATGCATTCCTTCTTCATCTCTGCCTTTCAAAATTGTTATCTTTCTTCAATGTTTAGCTCAGTTTCCACCTCCACAACCAAATCCTCTCTAAATCCCCTGTTGCTAGATCTCTCACCCTCTTTAAATTATTTCGTATTTACTTAACCACGTGGATGTTATAACTCAATAAAATGCAAGTTCCTTGAAGGCAGATAGTCCTTATATCCCCAGTGCTTAGTATGAAGCCTTGTACAGAGAAGATGACTGCTAAAAATTTGTAATAAGGACTTTTAGTAAAGTCTGACTCTTCATCATCCCATTTGGGAGTTTCTTGGCAGAGATACTGGTTTGCTATTTCCTTCTCCAACTTATTTTACAAATGGAGAAACAGAGACAAGCAGGGTTAAGTGACTTGCCCAAGATCATATAGCTAGTAAATGTCAGACCAAATTAAGCCTTCCTGACCCCAGGCCCAGTGCTCAATACACTGCTTGACCTGGCTGCTACTCAATAGGGGCTTAATTACTATTCTTTGAGTTTGAATTTTTTACTTCTAATATTCAGTGTGCTGTGACATTCTGGGTTCTAAGATTCTTTCCAAATCCTATGTTCTGTGTTCTAAGCTCTGACATCTTGTGCTCCCCTCAGGACAAGGGGAGAGAGTAAACAAAGGCAGGATCCATCAGGAATGGTGAGTTGCTGCAACTGACCAAGGGTACCCTTCCTTTTGTCTTTTATTTTTCTCCCTTCTTCCCCAACTATCTTTTCTTTTTGGTCTGCCCAGTATCCAATCAATCAATGAATTGCTCAACAAGCATTTATCAAGCACAGAGTGCTAGGGATACAAAGATAAAAATTAGATCATTCCTACCCTCAAGATTATATTCTATCAGAGGAGGTAACATATACCCATAAAAATATAACCCTTGGCTCAAAAGCCATTTGCATAGGATACTTTCTTCTTTGGTATAGGTTAATTATTCAATGAGTGCTTGCATAAGGGAGACCTGGGAAAGAAGAGACATTCTGGTCTTTTTCAGGTCTTCCAGCTTCTGTAGAAAAGATATGCCATCCCAGTCTCTCTTTAGGTCCCTGAAGGGAGAGAAAGACTTTGGGAAGAAGCTTCTATGTTGAGGATCTGGCAATCACTAACATGTCTCTATTTCCAGACTGCTACACTAGAGACTTTGGGGAATTTCCCTTAGGAGAGATAGGGAACTCTCCTTCTTGGTTGAGTTGAGTTATCTCACTCCCAAAAGGAGAGCTTATTCATTCTGTGTATCATATGGTGTATATTCTCCTATGTAGACTTTCTCTGATTTCTGTTTTGTTATTGACTTGGTTAAATGAGTTCACTTGCTGCTTGCTATATGTATTTATTATGGAACTGGAATCTGGTGGGAAGGGATTTAAGCCTTAGACAGCTTGAGGCACTCCTTCCCCATTGCAATATTATTGTTATTATTTGTAATTGTTTTCCTGATTCTGCTCACTTCACCTTGCCCTAGTTTATCCAAGTCTTCCCAGGTTTTTCTGAAATCATCTCATTCATAATTTCTTATAGCACAATAGTATTCCATCACATTCGTATACCATAACTAGTTCAGTCATTCCCTAATTGAGGGGCATCCCCTCAGTTTCCATTTTTTGCCACCATAAAAAGCAGGGTTATAAATATTTTTGCAAACATATAGATTCTTTTCCTCTTGCTTTAATCTGCTTGATTAACTATAGGTATAGATCTCTGGGTCAAAGGGTAAGTACAATTTAGTAGCTTTTTGGCCATAGTTCCAAATTGTTTTCCAGAATGGCTGGACCAATTCACAGGTCCACCAACCCAACAGTGTATTAATTTACCTGATTTCTTCCAGCCCTTCTAGTCTTTCTTGTCATTCCCCTCTCCCCACCACTTTTTTTTTTTAATATTGCCAATCTGATGGGTGTGAGGCAATATCTCAGACTTGTTTTATTTGCTTCCCTCTACTTAGTAATTTAGAGCATTTTTCATATGGCTATTTACAGCTTGAATTTTTTTCTTCCTAACACTGCTTATTCATATCCTTCAGCCATTTATCACTTGGTGAATGGGTCTAATTCTTAGAAATTTTAATCAGTTCCTTATATATGTTAGAAATGAGACCATTATCAAAACTTGTGGCAAAGACTTTTTCCCCTTGTTTTCTTTCTTCTAATTTTAGCTGCATTGGTTTTGCTTGTACAAAAAAAAAAAACCCAACAACCATTTTTTAATATTAGGTAGTTAAAACTGTCCATTTTATATCCCATGATCTTCTCTATCTTTTGTTTGGTCATAAACCCTTCCTCTATCCATAGATCTGGCAGGTAATTTCTTCTATGCTCCTCTAATCTGTGTTTATGTCACCCTTTATGTCTAAATCATGCATCCATTCAGAGCTTGTCTTGGTAAAACAATATGAGATGTCATCCTATACCTAGTTTCTGTCAGACTGCTTTCCAGTTTTCCCAACAATTTTTGTGAAATAGTGAATTCTTGCCCCAATAGCTGAAATCTTTGCACTTATAAAACACTGTGCTTGTTTGCTTCTCTGTAGTGTATATGTAATCTGTTTCCACTGATCAAACTCTCTATTTCTTACCCATTACAAATTTACTTTGATGATTATGGTTTTGTAGTATAGTTTAAGATCTGGTACTGCTAGGATCCCATTCTCCTCACTTTTTTTCACCAATTCACTTGAGATTATTGATCTTTTGTTCCTTCTGATGAATTTTGTTATTGTTTCTTCTAGCTCTGAAAAGTAATTCTTTGCTAATTTGATTGGCATGGCACTAAATAAATAAATTAATTTAGGTAGTGTTATCATTTTTATTATATTGGCTTGGCCTACCCATGAACAATTAATATTTCTCTAATTATTTAGATCTGTCTTTATTTGTGTAAAGAGTAATTGTGTTCATATAATTTCTCTGTGTGTCCTGGAAGGCAGACACCCAAGTGTTTTATACACTTTATAATTATTTTAAATTATTTTCTCTTTTAATTTCTTCCTGCTGACTTTTGTTTGTAATATACAGAAATACTGGTGATTTGTGTGGGTTTATTTTATAGCCTGCAAATTTGCTAAAGTTGATTGTTTCAATTAGTTTTTAGGGGACTCTTTAGTGTTCTCTAAGCAAACTTCCTCTGCAAAAAAATAGCATTATTTGTTTTTTTGCCTGTGCTTATTCCTTCACTACTAGATGGTGCAGAGGATACAGCACCAGTCCTGGTGTCGGGAGGACCTGAATTCAAATCCGGATTCAGACACTTACTAGTTGTGTGACCCTTGGCAAGTCACTTATGTCTCTGTTCCTCAGCTGTAAAATTAGCTGGTGAAGGAAATGGCAAACCATTACAGCATCTTTGCCAACAAAACTCCAAATGGAGTCACAAAGAGTTGGATGTGACTGAAATGACATAACAACAGTAGCAACAACAACAAAATTCCTTTAATTTCTTTTCTTTTTTTTTTGTTCTTATTGTTATAACTAGCATTTCTAGCACAATACTAAATAGTAATGGTGATAATCAATATTTTTGATTTATTCCTGATCTTTTTGAAAAGGCCTCTAGTTGATCCAGCTCTTGGTTTTAGATAGATAAATACTTATTATTTTAAATAAAGTTCTATTTATTCCCATGTTTTCTAGTGTTTTAATAAGAAAATAAGTTGTATCTTGTCAAAGGCTTTTCTTCAACAATTGACATAATCATATTTTTGCTATTTTTTGTTGTTGATATAGTCAATTATGCTTGTAGTTTTTCCAATATATGACCAGCTTTTCATTCTTGGTAATCCAGTTTGATCATAATATATGATATTTGTAATATATCCTTTCTTTTTTTTTTCTTTTCTTTGTCTAGGCAATGGGGTTAAGTGACTTGCCCAGGGTCACACAGCTAGTATTTTTATGTTTCTGAGGCCTCATTTGAACTCGGGTCCTCCTGAAAACAGGGTCAATGCTCTATCCACTGTGCCACCTAGCTGCCCCAATATTTGTAATATATTGCTGGAGTCTCCTTGCTAATACTTTATTCAAATTTTTGCATCCATATTCATTAGTTTTCTTGTTTTGACTTTTCCTTGTTCAAGTATTAAGACCACATTTGTGTCACAGAAGGTATTAGGTAGGATCTTTTCTTCTTTTTTTCCAAAAAGGTTATATAGTATTGCAATTAATTGCTCTTGAAATGTTTGGTGGAATGCATTTATAAATCCATCTGGTGTGGAGTTTTTTTTTCCCTTTGAGATTTCATTTATGACGTAATTTTTTTTCTAAGATAGAGTTATTTAAATACTTTATTTCCTGTTGTTAATCTGAGTAATATACATATTTGTAAATCTTCATCAATTTCATTTACATTGTCAGTTTTATTGGCATATTGGTGAAATAGCTCCCAATGATTGCTTTTATTTCTTCCTCATTGGTTTTGAATTAACTTTTTTTTCCTTTTTTTAATACTGGCTATTTGGTTTACCTAACAGCTTATCTATTTTACTAGGTTATTTTTAAAGCTCCTAGTTTAATTTATTAATTCAATAGGGTTTTTTTGGTTTTTTTTTTGCTTTCAGTTTTGATAATCTCTCCTTTGATCTTGAGGATTTCTATTTTGGTATTAGAATTTTTAATTTGTTGGGTTTTCCTAGGGTTTTTTTTTAATTATGTACTCAAATCATTGATCTGTTCTTTCTTTCTTTATTGATGAAAATGTTTAGAGATATAAATTGCCCCCTAAGTAATGCTTTGGCTGCATTCCACAAATTTTGGTATGTTGTCTAATTGTTGCTATTATCTTTAATTAAATTATTGTTTCTAGGATTTATTCTTTAGGATTAAGTTATTTAGTTTCTAATTAATTTTTAATCTTTACTTCAAAAGGCCTTTATTGAATGTAATACATATTGCATTATGTCAGTAAAAGATGCACTTAATATTTTTGTTTTTCTACATTTGTTTGTGAGGTTTTTATGCCCTAATACATGGTTAATTTTTCTAAAAGTGCCAGAGAAATAGGTACATTCCTTTCTGTTCCCATTCAATATTGTTCAGAGATCTATGATATCTTACTTTTTAAAATTCTTTTTAGGTCCTTAATTTCTTTTTAATTTCCATTTTTGGCTAAATTTTTCTAGATATGAGAGGGGTAAATTGAGGTTCCCTGCTCACTCCTACCCTAGGCTAACTTTGCCTTTTTTCATTTCAGCAAAAATATAATAGACTCTGGGGCAGCTAGGTGGCACAGTGGATAGAACATTGGCCCTGGATTCAGGAGGACTTGAGTTCAAATCTGACCTCAGTTTTACTAGCTGTGTGACCCTGGACAAGTCACTTAATCCCATTGCCTAAAAAAAATTTTAAAAATCTCCAGAAAATTCAATTCAATAAACATTTTTTAAAAAATAGAATAAATTCTGCTCTAGCACCTTATTTTTCATTCCGTGTTTATCTTTATATTTCATTTGTTTCTTGTAAACAACATGTTGGATTCTATTTTCTAATTAGTTCTTCTATCCTCTTCCATTTTATGGATAAGTTCATCCCATTTACATTCACAGTTATGATTGCTAATTGTGTATTCCTCTCCATCCTATTTTCTTATGCTTTTCCTTTTTTTTTTCAGCCTTCTCTTTAAGAGTTTGTTTTCCTTTTGACTAATCACTCCTTTAATTTATTTTCCCTCTTATTCCACCTCCTTTTCCCTAATCCCTTTTCCTCTTGTTTTCTTGCTGAATGAAATATATTTCTGTGTGTATGCATATTCCTTTGATCAGTTCAGATGAGAGCGAGGCTCAAAT
This sequence comes from Phascolarctos cinereus, assembly GCF_003287225.1. Lineage (NCBI taxonomy): Eukaryota > Metazoa > Chordata > Mammalia > Diprotodontia > Phascolarctidae > Phascolarctos > Phascolarctos cinereus. The sequence continues at coordinate 301,353,142 of NW_027555625.1, read as the reverse complement.
GTCACCCATTCCCTTTACCCCCACACTCTCTCCTCTTTGTTGACTTCTGTTGGAGCACAACGCTTACATGAGATAATTTTCCATAATGTTCCTTTTGCTTCTCCGCTCTCCAGTGCATTCATCTTCCACACACTTTCTAGTAATTTAAGATCATCAAAATATAACAAAAACACTCTCAGACCCTCTGTCTAAACTCTCTCTATGACCTTTAATAGTGATAGAGTTCTGAGGAATTACACTTAATCATTTCCACATTTAAGAATGTAAATATTTTAACCTTGTTTAGTCCATTATGATTACTCACTCATATTTATCTTTTTATGCTTCTCTTGACTTCTGTGTTTGTCAGTTTTTCTACTCAGCTCTGTTATTTTCTTCAGGAATGCTTGGAAGTACTTTACTTTGTTAAAGGTCCATTTTCCCTCTATAAAATTGTACT